>NC_052313.1:3212510-3252002 GCF_016432855.1 Salvelinus namaycush | reverse complement strand
AGGATTGATTTGAAAACCTAATGATTCCACTATAGTGTAGCCTGCCTGTCAGGAGGAGAAAACCTAATGTATTTCCACTACTAGTGTAGCCTGCCTGTCGGAGGAGAAAACCTAATGTATTCCAACTACTAGTGTCGGCGCCTGTTCTGGAGGAGAAAACCTAATGTATTCCACTACTAGTGTAGCCTGTCTGGAGGAGAGAAAACCTATGTATTTTCCACTACTAGTGCTAGCCTGTCAAGGAGGAGAAAAACCTAATGTATTCACACTACTAGTGTAGCCTGCCGTCAGGAGGAGAAAACCTAATGTATTCCATACTAGTGTAGCCTGCCTGTCGGAGGAGAAAACCTAGGTATTCCACTAACTAGTGTAGCCTTGTCTGTCAGGAGGAGAAAAACCTAATGTATTCCACTACTAGTGTAGCTCTGTCTGGAGGAGGGGAAACCTAATGTATTCCACTACTAGTGTAGCCTGCCTGTTGGAGAGAAAAACCTAATGTATTCCACTACTAGTTTGTAGCCTGTCTGGAGGAGAAAACCTAATGTATTCCACTACTAGTGTAGCCTGCCGTCAGGAGGAGAAAAACCTAATGTATTCCACTACTAGTGTTAGCCTGCCTGTCAGGAGAGGAAAAACCTAATGTATTCCACTACTAGTGTTAGCTGCCTGTGAGGAGAAAACCTAATGTATTCCACTACTAGTGTAGCGTCCTGTCAGGAAGAGGAAAACCTAATGTATTCCCTACTAGGTAGCCTGCCTGTCTGGAGGAGAAAACCTAATGTATTCAACTACTAGTGTAGCCTGCCTGTCTGAGGAGGAAAAACCTAATGTATTCCACTACTAGTTAGCCTTGTCTGGAGGAGAAAACCTAATGTATTCCACTACTAGTGTAGCCTGCCTGTCGGAGGAGAAAACCTAATGTATTCCACTACTAGTGTAGCCTGTCTGGAGGAGAAAACCTAATGTATTCCACTACTAGTGTAGCCTGCCTGTCTGGAGGAGAAAACCTAATGTATTCCACTACTAGTGTAGCCTGCCTGTCAGGAGGAGAAAACCTAATGTATTCCACTACTAGTTGTTTTTAGCCTGTCTGGAGGAGAAAACCTAAGGTATTTCCAACTACTAGTGTAGCCTGCCTGTCAGGAGAGAAAACCTAATGCATTCCACTACCTGTGTAGCCTGCCTGTCGGAGGAGGAAAACCTAATGTATTCCTACTAGTGTAGCCTGCCTGTCAGGAGGAGAAAACCTAATGTATTCCACTACTAGTGTAGACAGCTGTCTGGAGGAGAAAACCTAATGTATTTCACACTACTAGTGTAGCCGTCCTGCGAGGAGAAACCTAATGTATTCCACTACTAGTGTAGCCTGTCAGGAGGAGAAAACCGAATGTATTCCACTACTAGTGTAGCTTGTCTGTCAGGAGGAGAAAACCTAATGTATTCCACTACTAGTCTAGCCTGCCTGTCTGGAGGAGAAAACCTAATGTATTCCACTACTAGTGTAGCCTGTCTGTCAGGAGGAGAAAACCTAATGTATTCCACTACTAGTGTAGCCTGCCTGTCTGGAGGAGAAAACCTAATGTATTCCACTACTAGTGTAGCCTGCCTGTCTGGAGGAGAAAACCTAATGTATTCCACTACTAGTGTAGCCTGTCTGGAGGAGAAAACCTAATGTATTCCACTACTAGTGTAGCCTGCCTGTCAGGAGGAGAAAACCTGCCTGTCTGTCTGGAGAAGAAAACCTGCCTGTCTGTCTGGAGGAGAAAACCTGCCTGTCTGTCTGGAGGAGAAAACCTGCCTGTCTGTCTGGAGAAGAAAACCTGCCTGTCTGGAGAGGAGAAAACCTGCCTGTCTGGAGAAGAAAACCTGCCTGTCTGGAGAGAAGAAAACCTGCCTGTCTGGAGAGGAGAAAACCTGCCTGTCTGGAGAGGAGAAAACCTGCCTGTCTGGAGAGGAGAAAACCTGCCTGTCTGGAGAGGAGAAAACCTAATGTATTCCACTACTAGTGTAGCCTGTCAGGAGGAGAAAACCTAATGTATTCCACTACTAGTGTAGCCTGTCTGGAGGAGAAAACCTAATGTATTCCACTACTAGTGTAGCCTGTCTGGAGGAGAAAACCTAATGTATTCCACTACTAGTGTAGCCTGTCTGGAGGAGAAAACCTAATGTATTCCACTACTAGTGTAGCCTGCCTGTCAGGAGGAGAAAACCTAATGTATTCCACTACTAGTGTAGCCTGTCTGGAGGAGAAAACCTAATGTATTCCACTACTAGTGTAGCCTGCCTGGAGGAGAAAACCTAATGTATTCCACTACTAGTGTAGCCTGCCTGTCTGGAGGAGAAAACCTAATGTATTCCACTACTAGTGTGAGAAAACCTAATGTATTCCACTACTAGTGTAGCCTGTCAGGAGGAGAAAACCTAATGTATTCCACTACTAGTGTAGCCTGCCTGGAGGAGAAAACCTAATGTATTCCACTACTAGTGTAGCCTGCCTGGAGGAGAAAACCTAATGTATTCCACTACTAGTGTAGCCTGCCTGTCTGGAGGAGGAAAACCTAATGTATTCCACTACTAGTGTGAGAAAACCTAATGTATTCCACTACTAGTGTAGCCTGTCAGGAGGAGAAAACTTAAGCTAAGATTTGAGACATTATCACATTGTTGTTGTTTACTCCAGACTGACAGCTAGTCAACAGATGTGTCTCGCATGTTTAGACGTTTTGTGTGTTTCTACATACTGAAGGTCAGTCACTTAACCTCTTAACCTCTTAACCTCTTAACCTCTGTTAAGTGTGTTTGTTCAGCATGCTTTTAATGACCGGCTTTACATATCTGGATTATGATAATCTTTCTGAGGCGTATAGATTATTCTATACGATAAATTAACGCGGTTTAGTCACACAAGCTGTTCCGTGCTGCCGGTTGTATTGACTGAAAAGCAACACGTACAGTTTTACAGGTTAAGAAGAGAGCCACTGGCCCAGAACTGATACACACATTCAGAGTGACCAACACCAGACCTTGCTTCAAATACTATGTCAAATTTTTCCAAATACTTTAGCTGTGCTTGGTTGAGCTTGCCTGTTGCCATGGAGACAATCCAAAAGTGGAAAATACAGAACCCATCTGGGACTTCAGACAGGCCAAAGCAAACATCCAAAGTATTTGTCATATGGTTGGTAAATAACAGGTGTAGACTAACGGCGAACTACCTACTTCCTGGCCCTTCCCCAATGATACAGAGGGAAGCAATTAAACACACAAAAAAAAGATGACACGCTATTTAGGTTGGGATTTGTTGTGAGACAAGTTCACTTAAAACATCTTTAGCAGGACTAGAGCCAGCTGTTATGGGGCTCTGCCAGTAATCCCAGACCCAGGGGAGAGGTTGTATCCAGCCTGCCAGAGGGCTGGCTGGCTGGGTTGGTGGAGGGCTGGGGAATGCAACTTATGGTAGAGAACATGGCAAATTAAGTAAAGAATTAGATGGAGAAAGTCTCATAAATGTTAATTAGGCTACGACTGGCAGGACATGAGGAGAGGAGAATGAGGAGAGGAGAATGAGGAGAGGAGATTGAGGAGAGGAGAATGAGGAGAATGAGGAGAGGAGAATGAGGACAGGAGAATGAGGAGAGGAGAATGAGGAGAGGAGAATGAGGAGATGAGAATGAGGAGAGGAGAATGAAGAGAGGAGAATGAAGAGAGGAGAATGAAGAGAGGAGAATGAGGACAGGAGAATGAGGAGAGGAGAATGAGGAGAGGAGAATGAGGAGAATGAGGAGAGGAGAATGAGGACAGGAGAATGAGGAGAGGAGAATGAGGAGAGGAGAATGAGGAGAATGAGGAGAGGAGAATGAAGAGAGGAGAATGAGGAGAGGAGAATGAGGAGAGGAGAATGAAGAGAATGAGGAGAGGAGAATGAGGAGAATGAGGAGAGGAGAATGAGGAGAATGAGGAGAGGAGAATGAAGAGAATGAGGAGAGGAGAATGAGGAGAATGAGGAGAGGAGAATGAGGACAAGAGAATGAGGACAGGAGAATGAGGAGATGAGAATGAGGACAGGAGAATGAGGAGAGGAGAATGAGGAGAGGACAATGAGGAGAATGAGGAGAGGAGAATGAAGAGAGGAGAATGAGGGGAGGAGAATGAGGAGAGGAGAATGAGGAGAGGAGAATGAGGAGATGAGAATGAGGACAGGAGAATGAGGAGAGGAGAATGAGGAGAGGAGAATGAGGACAGGATAATGAGAGGGGAGAGAGGATGAGAGAAAATAGGGATAGCATGGATGAGAGGAGAGTGTGGATGAGAGGGGAGAGCAAGAGTGTGGAGGAGAGAGGGGGAGCGTTAATCAAAGGTGAGAGGGAGAGCGTGGGCGAGAGGAGAGGGAGAGTGTGGATGAGAGGAGAGAGGGAGAGCTTGGATGAGAGGAGAGAGGGAGAGCGTGGATGAGAGGAGAGAGGGAGAGCGTGGATGAGAGGAGAGAGGGAGAGCGTGGATGAGAGGAGAGAGGGAGAGCGTGGATGAGAGGAGAGAGGGAGAGCGTGGATGAGAGGAGAGAGGGAGAGCGTGGGTAAGGGGGGAGAGGGAGAGCGTGGATGAGAGGAGAGGGAAAGTGTGGGTGAGAGGAGAGAGGGAGAGCGTGGATGAGAGGAGAGAGGGAGAGCGTGGGTGAGAGGAGAGAGGGAGAGCTTGGGTGAGAGGAGTGAACCGCAGGGTGAGAGGGATGTAACCTCAGCCAGAATGAAGCCAGGGTGATGACACAGACAGAGAACACCCTGTGACCTTTGTGTTTCGATAGAGGGACTCTTACACATTGACTGCTGGTGTGAACAGTCCTCTCCACCTGACCGTCCTGACTCAGGGGACAGCTGGGTACACAGGGCCGGTTGCAGGTGTCACCCAACAAACTCCCCTCGCAGCCCCAGTTTGAAGAAACAAGAAGGTCAAGGGATGTTAAAATCTACCCGTGTCTGTGTCATTACCTGGTGTTCGTTCTGGTCGAGGTAACATTCCTCTCCCCCCTGAAACAGGAAGGAGAAAGATGAGCTGGTCTTCTCCTCTAGTAAATATGTCAGATCAATATCTCCATTCTTCTCACTGAAACAGGAGACAGACCGGAGAGCTGGCCCACTCCTCCTGTCAGACCGGGAGATCCCCTCTGATCCTGTGAAATGGAGTATGGACCCCCCCCCCCCCCATCCTTGTCACTTGGAGAGCCTGAAGAGCGTGTGAAGTGTGTCAGACACTAATCCTAGTTGGCTGGCATCCAATGCTGGATTTATGGTTCTCTATTGGCTAGCAGCCTATGCTGGATTTATGGTTCTCTATTGGCTAGCAGCCTATACTGGATTTATGGTTCTCTATTGGCTAGCAGCCTATGCTGGATGTATGGTTCTCTATTGGCTAGCAGCTATGCGGATTATGGTTCCTATTGGTAGCAGCCTATGCTGGATTTATGGTTCTCTATTGGCTAGCAGCCTATGCTGGATTTATGGTTCTCTATTGGCTAGCAGCCTATGCTGGATTTATGGTTCTCTATTGGCTGGCAGCCTATGCTGGATTTATGGTTCTCTATTGGCTGGCAGCCTATGCTGGATTTATGGTTCTCTATTGGCTGGCAGCCTATGCTGGATTTATGGTTCTCTATTGGCTAGCAGCCTATGCTGGATTTATGGTTCTCTATTGGCTAGCAGCCTATGCTGGATTGTTGGTTCTCTATTGGCTAGCAGCCTATGCTGGATTTATGGTTCTCTATTGGCTGGCTGGCTATCAATCTGATTGACTAGCTGGCTGACTAACTGCCTGGCTGGCTGGCTCTCTGTCCTTGACACAGGTCACATGGGTTCCTGAGTGCGTCTTTGTCCATGGCTTTCCCTTTTCCCCAGCTGGTCCCTTGGCTCCAGAGGCACAATGACCTTAGCTAAGCTGATTAACATAGCTACAGACACGGTGAGGGATTGTGAGTAAGTGTGTGTGTGTGTGTGTGTGTGTGTGTGTGTGTGTGTGTGTGTGTGTGTGTGTGTGTGTGTGTGCTGTGAGATCACATCAAAGCCTCACAGATTCACCTAGTACTGAGATGGGCCACACACACACACACACACACACCAACACACCACACACCCACACACACACACACCACACACACACACACACACACACACACACACACACACACACACACACACACACACACACACACACACAGCAAGGCTCCCATCTGATACACCCTAATCCGGGTGAATCTAATCAAACTTGAAGACGATGATTGGCTGATTATAGTCCAATCAGATGCGTTAGAGTTGGCCTGGCACAACAGCCTGCAGACCTTCCAGCTAACAATGTGAGGACAGGACATGCTTGATTTCAACACCTGATTAAACTCATTGATTAGTTGATTGGTTGAATCAAGTGTGATCATTGAGCTGAAAGAACAGTCACCTACCCAGGTCTGACCTAAGGAGGAGATTACAGTGATGGAGGACGACTAGAGAGAGAGAAATATGCAATTTCAGAATGTGTGTATGTGGGGGGGCATGTCCCCAGTGAAATTTCCTGCAGTATCATGTCCAGGGGTGTGTGAGAGAGAGAGACTACCAAAAAACAATTAGTCAACAACAAATCCCTTTTAGACAACTTCCTGTAAGAAATGTTTCACTGTAATAGCAAAGCTGTAAACTCGGCAGTAGAAAACCTATAAGGTATATTTGACCTTTCAGCTTCCCTATCAAATCATAAAAATGTCAAGCACACGACCTAAGAAAATTTAAAACAATGCATCTCCAGCAGACAACAATGACAAATGGTTTGATGAAGAATGCAAAAACCAAATAAATAAATTGAGAAACCTGTCCAACCAAAAACATAGAGATACAGAAAACCTGAGCCTATGCCTTCACTATGGTGAATCATTAAAACAATACAGAAAACCTGAGCCTACGCCTTCACTATGGTGAATCACTAAAACAATACAGAAAACCTGAGCCTACGCCTTCACTATGGTGAATCACTAAAACAATACAGAAAACCTGAGCCTACGCTTCACTATGGTGAATCACTAAAACAATACAGAAAACCTGAGCCTACGCCTTCACTATGGTGAATCACTAAAACAATACAGAAAACCTGAGCCTACGCCTTCACTATGGTGAATCACTAAAACAATACGGAAAAACTCTACGGAAAGAGAAGGAACATCAATTCAGACATCAGCTCAATGTGGAGACAAATTTGACCCTAAATAACTCAACAGAATTCCTGGGAAAATCCTTTGCATTATCAATAACAGCAGCCTCGTACAATTCCTCAGCGAAAGCGATGTACTGAGCAAATGTCAAGTTGGCTTTTTACCAAATGACCGTACGACAGACCACGTGTTCAACCTGCTAATTGACAAACAAGCAAACCAAAACAAAGGCAAATTCTACTCATGCTTTGTTGATATCAAAAAAGCCTTTGACTCAATTTGGCATGAGGGTCTGCTATACAAATTAATGTAATGTGTTATGGGAAAAAAATATGACATTATGAAATCCATGTACACAGACAACAAGTTTGCGGTTAAAATTGGCAAAAAAACACATTTCTTTCCACAGGGCTGTGGCGTAAGACAGGGATGCAGCTTAAGCCCCATCCTCTTCGGACACTAGAACAGTCTGCAGCATCCGGACTCACCCTACTAGATTCTGAAGTCAAATATCTACTGTTTACTGATGATCTGGTGCTTCTGTACCCAACCAAGGAGGGCTTACAGCAGCCCCCAGATCTTCTGCACAGATTATGTCAAACCTGGGCCCAGTAAGACAAAAATATCAGTAAGAAAAAAATAATTGTTTTCCAAAATAAGTCCAGTTGCCAGGACCACAAATACAAATTCCATCTAGACACCGATGCCCTAGAACACAAATAAACTATACATATCTCGGCCTAAACATCAGCACCACTGTTAACTTCCACAAAGCTGTGAAAGATCTGAGAGACAAGGCACGAAGGGAGTTCTATGCCATCAAAAGGAACATACAATTTGACATACCAATTAAGATCTGACAAGAAATACTTCAATCAGTTATAGAACCCATTGCCCTTTATGTGTGTGAGGTCTGGTATCCGCTCACCAACCAAGAATTCACGAAATGGGACAAACACCAAATTGAGATTGCATGTAGAATTCTGCAAAAAACAAAACATCAAATAATGCATGCAGAGCAGAATTAGGCCAATACCCGCTAATTATCAATATCCAAAAAAAGCCGTTAAATTCTATAACCACCTAAAAGGAAGCGATTCTCCAAACTTTCATAACAAAGCCATCACCAAGAGAGAGATTACTTGGAGAACAGTCCCCTGAGCAAACTGGTGCTAGGGCTCTGTTCACAAACACAAACAGACCCTACAGAGCCCCAGGACTACAACACAATTAGACTTAACCAAATGATGAGAAAACAAAAAGATAATTACTTGACACATTGGAAAGTTTTAAGAAAAAAACGGAGTAAACTAGAATGCTATTTGGCCCTAAACAGAGAGTACACAGTGGAAGAACACCTGACCACTTTGACTGACCCCAAATTAAGGAAAGTATTGACTATGTACAGACTCAGTGAGCATAGCCTTGCTATTGAGAAAGGCCGCCGATGGCATACCTGGCTCTCAAGAGAAGACAGGCTATGTGCACACTGCCCACAAAATGAGGTGAAACTGAGCTGCACTTCCTAACCTACTGCCAAATGAATAACCATATCAGAGACACATATTTCCCTCAGATTACACAGAACCACAAATCATTTCAAAATGTATCCAATTTTGATAAACTCCCATATCTGTTGGATGAAATACTACAGTGTGCCATCACAGCAGCAAGATTTGTGACCTGTTGCCACAAGAAAAGGGCAACCAGCGAAGAACAAACACCATTGTAAATACAACCCATATATATGTTTATTCATTTTCCCTTTTGTACTATTTGCACATTGTTATAACACTGTATATAGACATAATATTTGACATTTCTGTTATTTTTGGAACTTTTGTGAGTGTCATGTTTACTGTACATTTTTTTGCTGTTTATTTCACTCTTGTTAATTATCTATTTCACTTGCTTTGGCAATGTTAACATATGTTTCCCATGCTAATAAAGACCCTTAAATTAAAATTGGAGAGAGACAGAGAAATGCAGAGAGGAGCTTGAAGGAGAAACAATTTATTGTGTCCTGACAACAGCTGACAGCACAGCCACTGGTGACATTACCAGCAAGGGAGAGTTGGAGCAGGATAAGGAGAGTGGAAGTGAAATATACTATACAGTGCATTTCGGTAAAGTATTCAGACCCCTTGACTTTTTCCACATTTTGTTACAGCTATTTTATTACTTTAAAATTACTGTTTTATTATTATTATTTTAAAATTACAGCTAATTTTATTCTAAAATTGATTGAATAGTTTTTTCCCCCTCATCAATCTACACACAATACCCCATAATGAAAATGCAAAAACAAGTTTTTAGAATTTATTGCAATTTTATAAAAAATATATAATGGAAATATCAGACTTACATAAGTATACAGACCATTTACTCAGTACTTTGTTGAAGCACCTTTGGCAGCGATTACAGAATCAAGTCTTCTTGTGTATGACGCTACAAGCTTGGCACACCTGTGTTTGGGGAGTTTCTCCCATTCTTCTCTGCAGATCCTCTCAAGCTCTGTCAGGTTGGATGGGGAGCGTTGCTGCACAGTTATTTTCAGGTCTCTCCAGAGATGTTTGATAGAGTTCAAGACTGGCTCTGGCTGGGTCACTCAAGGACATTCAAAGACTTATCCCGAAGCCACTCCTGTGTTGTCCACAGATCTGTGCATCAACACAATCCTGTCTCTTCATTCGACCTCATTCCATGGTTTTTGCTCTGACATACACTGTCAACTGTGGGACCGTATATAAACAGGTGTGTGCCTTTCCAAATCAATCAATTGAATTTACCACATGTGGACTCTAATCAAGTTGTCGAAGCATTTTAAGGATGATAAATGGAAACAGGATGCCCCTGAGCTCCATTTTGAGTCTCATAGCAAAGGGTTTGAATATTTCTGTATATTAATTATTTAATTTAAACATTTTTATACATTAGTAAATCTTTTGAAAACATGTTTTCACTTTGTCATTGTGGGGTATTATTGTGTGTAGATTTATGAGAAAAAAACATGTATTTAATACATTTTAGAATAAGGCTGTAACATACCAACACCGACTGAATACTTTCCGAATGCACTGTACACACATGTTTTTGCACACCCCTTCAAATTAGTGGATTTGGCTATTTCAGCCACACCCGTTGCTGACATGTGTATAAAATCAAACACACAGCCATGCAATCTCCATAGACAAACATTGGCAGTAGAATGTCCTTACTGAAGAGCTCAGTGACATTCAACGTGGCAACGTCAGAGGATACCACCTTTCCAACAAGTACATTTCTGCCCTACTAGAGCTACCCCGGCCAACTGTAAGTGCTGTTATTTGGAAATGGAAACTTCTAGGAGCAACAATGGCTAAGCCACAAAGTGGTAGGCCACACAAGCTCTTAGAACGGGACTGCAGAGTGCTGAAGTGTGTACAGTGTAAAAATTGGTTGCAACACTCACTACCAAGTCCAAAACTGCCTCTGGAAGCAACGTCAGCACAATAACTTTTCGTCGGGAGCTTCATGGAATGGGTTTCCATGGACGAGCAGCAGCACACAAGCCTAACATCACCATCCGCACTGCCAAGCGTTCGCTGGAGTGGTGTTTTAAGCTCGCAGCCATTGGACAGTGGAAACGTGTTCTCTGGAGTGATGAATCACGCTTCACCACCTAGCAGTCTGACAGACGAATCTGGGTTTGGCAGATGCCAGGAGAACGCTACCTGCCTGAATGTACTGTGTCAACTGTAATGTTTGGTGGACGAGGAATACTGGTCTCGGGCTGTTTTTCCTTGTTCGGGCCCCTTAGTTCCAGTGAAGGGAAATCTTAACTCTACACCATCCAATTACTTTCTAGACGATTCTGCGCTTCCAACTTTGTGGCAACATTTTGGGGAAGGCTCTTTCCTGTTTCAGCATGACAATGCCCCCGTGCACAAAGCCAGGTTCATACAGAAATAGTTTGTCAAGATCAGTGTGGAAGAACTTGACTGGCATGCACAGAGCCCTGACCTCAACCCTATTGAACACCTTTGGGACGAATTGGAACGCCGACTGCGAGCCAGCCCTAATCGCCCAACGTCACTGTCCAACCTCACTAATGCTCTTGTGGCTGAATAGAAGCAAGTCCCCCGCAGCAATGTTCCAACATCTAGTGGAAAGCCTTCCCAGAAGAGTGGAGGCTGTTGTAGCAGCAAAGAGGGCGACAAACTCCATATTAATGCTCATGATTTTGGAATGAGATGTTTGACGAGCTGGTGTCCACATACTTTTGGTCAGGTAGTGTATGTGGAGAGGGGGTTAAATGGGGAAGGAAGCAGGAAGGAGTTGAAGAGAAGATAAGAGGGAGTTAAGGTACATTAGAGGGGTTTAGTCCTACAATACAGTAGCTACTGCTACTGGGTGCAGAAAGAAACAGAGCGATAACATGGTTCTATATTCTGCCCTGTCACTGTGTGACTAAGGCTATCAGTAACTAGGTTAAAGGCCATTTTCAGTCTTCCCTCAGCCCTCCTCCTCATCCCACCATCAATCTCTTCTCCCCTCTGCTCTGTGGGAACTGTTTCTCTCTTTCATAGCAGAGAAGAGCCCCAAATAAACTATACGCATCCCAAATGGCACCCTATTCACAATATAGGGCTCTGGTCTACAGTAGTGCACTATATAGGGAATAGGGTGCCATAGGGCTCTGGAATAGGGTGCCATAGGGCTCTGGTCTAAAGTAGTGCACTATATAGGGAATAGGGTGCAATAGGGCTCTGGTCTACAGTAGTGCACTGTATATAGGGAATATGGTTCCATAGGGCTCTGGTCTACAGTAGTGCACTATATATAGGGAATAGGGTGCCATAGGGCTCTGGTCTAAAGTAGTGCACTATATAGGGAATAGGGTTCCATAGGGCTCTGGTCTACAGTAGTGCACTATATATAGGGAATAGGGTGCCATAGGGCTCTGGTCTACAGTAGTGCACTATATATAGGGAATAGGGTGCCATAGGGCTCTGGTCTACAGTAGTGCACTATATAGGGAATTGGGTGCCATTTGGGAAGCACACACTCTGATATTCTCACTCTGCTCTGCACTGCTGCTGCTGATCTGCTGTACAGTACAGCGGGGAAGTACAGGTATAGTACAGGGTCAGGACTGTGGGGCTGGGGGGCTGGGGGCTGAGACCAGTATAGTACAGGGTCAGGACTGTGGGGCTGGGGGCTGAGACCAGTATAGTACAGGGTCAGGACTGTGGGGCTGGGGGCTGAGACCAGTATAGTACATGGTCAGGACTGTGGGGCTGGGGGCTGAGACCAGTATAGTACAGGGTCAGGACTGTGGGGCTGGGGGCTGAGACCAGTATAGTACAGGGTCAGGACTGTGGGGCTGGGGGCTGAGACCAGTATAGTACAGGGTCAGGACTGTGGGGCTGGGGGCTGAGACCAGTATAGTACAGGGTCAGGACTGTGGGGCTGGGGGCTGAGACCAGTATAGTACATGGTCAGGACTGTGGGGCTGGGGGCTGAGACCAGTATAGTACAGGGTCAGGACTGTGGGGCTGGGGGCTGAGACCAGTATAGTACAGGGTCAGGACTGTGGGGCTGGGGGCTGAGACCAGTATAGTACAGGGTCAGGACTGTGGGGCTGGGGGCTGAGACCAGTATAGTACAGGGTCAGGACTGTGGGGCTGGGGGCTGAGACCAGTATAGTACAGGGTCAGGACTGTGGGGCTGGGGGCTGAGACCAGTATAGTACAGGGTCAGGACTGTAGTGCTGGGGGCTGAGACCAGTATAGTACAGGGTCAGGACTGTGGGGCTGGGGGCTGAGACCAGTATAGTACAGGGTCAGGACTGTGGGGCTGGGGGCTGAGACCAGTATAGTACAGGGTCAGGACTGTAGGGCTGGGGGCTGAGACCAGTATAGTACAGGGTCAGGACTGTGGGGCTGGGGGCTGAGACCAGTATAGTACAGGGTCAGGACTGTGGGGCTGGGGGCTGAGACCAGTATAGTACAGGGTCAGGACTGTAGGGCTTGGGGCTGAGACCAGTATAGTACATGGTCAGGACTGTAGGGCTGGGGGCTGAGACCAGTATAGTACATGGTCAGGGCTGTAGGGCTGGGGGCTGAGACCAGTATAGTACAGGGTCAGGGCTGTAGGGCTGGGGGCTGAGACCAGTATAGTACAGGGTCAGGGCTGTAGGGCTGGGGGCTGAGATCAGTACAGGGTCAGGGTTGGGGGACTGAGACCAGTATAGGGTCAGGGTTGGGGGACTGGGGGGCTGAGACCAGTATAGGGTCAGGGCTGGGGGGCTGGTGTGCTGAGACCGGTACAGGGTCAGGGCTGGGGGGCTGGGGGTCTGAGACCAGTATAGTACAGGGTCAGGACTGGGGGGCTGGGGGTGTGAGACCAGTACAGGGTCAGGGCTGGGGGGCTGAGACCAGTATAGTACAGGGTCAGGGCTGGGGGGCTGGGGGTGTGAGACCAGTACAGGGTCAGGGATGTGGGGCTGGGGGCTGAGACCAGTACAGGGTCAGGGCTGTGGGGCTGGGGGCTGAGAGTGACCCAGCGGTCTAAGGCACCGCATCTCAGTGCTAGAGGTGTCACGGCCATGATTGGGAGTCCCATAGGGCGGCGCACAATTGGCCCAGCGTCGTCCGGGTTAGGGTTTGGCCGAGATAGGCTGTCATTGTAAATAAGAATTTGTTCTTAACTGACTTGCCTAGTTAAAAAAAGGTGAAATAAAAATTATTAGGGGCCATGGCTAGGGGCTGGCTAGAGGCTGGCTAGAGGCTGGCTAGAGGCTGGCTAGAGGCTGGCTAGGGTCTGGAGGCAAGAGACTAGAAAGCTGATGCCAGTACAGTACAGTACAGGGCCATGGCTAGAGGGCTAGGGGGCTGGAGGCTAGAGGTCTAGAGGGCTAGGGGACTGGAGGGCTGGAGGCTAGAGGGCTGGTGGGCTGGAGGGCTAGGGGGCTGGAGGCTAGAGGGCTGGTGGGCTGGAGGGCTAGGGGGCTGGAGGCTAGAGGGCTGGTGGGCTGGAGGGCTGGTGGGCTGGAGGGCTGGTGGGCTGGTGGGCTGGAGGGCTGGTGGGCTGGTGGGCTGGAGGGCTAGAGGCTAGAGGGCTGGTGGGCTGGAGGGCTAGAGGGCTGGAGGGCTAGGGGGCTGGTGGGCTGGAGGGCTAGAGGCTAGAGGGCTGGTGGGCTGGAGGGCTAGGGGGCTGGAGGCTAGAGGGCTAGGGGGCTGGAGGCTAGAGGGCTGGAGGGCTAGGGGGTTGGAGGCTAGAGGGCTGGTGGGCTGGAGGGCTGGAGGGCTGGAGGGCTGGATGGCTAGAGGGATGGAGGTCTATGGGGCTAGAGGGCTAGAGGGCTGGAGGGCTGGAGGGCTAGGGGGCTGGAGGGCTAGAGGGCTGGAGGGCTAGAGGGCTAGGGGGTTAGTGGGCTGGAGGGCTGGAGGGCTGGAGGGCTAGAGGGCTGGAGGGCTGGAGGGCTAGAGGGCTGGAGGGCTGGAGGGCTGGAGGGCTGGAGGGCTGGAGGGCTGGAGGGCTAGAGGGCTGGAGGGTTGGAGACCCTGGGGGGCAAGGGGGCTGGAGGGTTCGAGGGCTGGAGGGCTGGGGAGCTAGGGGGCTGGAGGGCTAGAGGGTTAGAGGGCTGGAGGGCTAGAGGGCTAGAGGGCTGAGGGCTGGAGGGCTAAAGGGTTGGAGACCCTGGGGGGCAAGGGGGCTGGAGGGTTCGAGGGCTGGAGGGCTGGGGAGCTAGGGGGCTGGAGGGCTAGGGGGTTAGAGGGCTGGAGGGTTGGAGGGCTAGAGGGCTGGAGGGCTGGAGGGCTAGGGGGTTAGAGGGCTACAGGGCTGGAGGGCTACAGGGCTGGAGGGCTACAGGGCTGGAGGGCTACAGGGCTGGAGGGCTACAGGGCTGGAGGGCTACAGGGCTGGAGGGCTGGAGGGCTGGAGGGCTGGAGGGCTACAGGGCTGGAGGGCTACAGGGCTAGAGGGCTACAGGGCTGGAGGGCTACAGGGCTGGAGGGCTACAGGGCTGGAGGGCTACAGGGCTGGAGGGCTGGGGGGTTAGAGGGCTGGAGGGCTAGGGGGTTAGAGGGCTGGAGGGCTGGAGGGCTGGGGGGTTAGAGGGCTGGAGGGCTGGGGGGTTAGAGGGCTGGAGGGCTGGAGGGCTAGGGGGTTAGAGGGCTGGAGGGCTAGAGGGCTGGAGGGCTGGAGGGCTGGAGGGCTGGAGGGCTAGAGGGCTGGAGGGCTAGAGGGCTGAGGGCTGGAGGGCTAGGGGGTTAGAGGGCTGGAGTGCTGGAGGGCTAGGGGGTTAGAGGGCTGGGGGGCTGGAGGGCTAGGGGGCTAGAGGGCTGGAGGGCTAGAGGGCTGGAGGGCTGGAGGGCTAGAGGGCTAGAGGGCTAGAGGGCTGAGGGCTGAGGACTGGAGGGCTAGAGGGTTGGAGACCCTGGGGGGCAAGGGGGCTGGAGGGTTCGAGGGCTGGAGGGCTGGGGAGCTAGGGGGCTGGGGAGCTAGAGGGCTGGAGGCTAGAGGGCTGGAGGGCTGTTAGGTTGGGGGGCTGGGGGGCAATGGGGCAATGGGGCTGGAGGGCCATTCTCATAAAGACCAGGTATCTACAGAAATATTTTTGAAGAATAATACGTTCACTTTAAGCTGTACTGTACTGCAGGTTATTACGGAGAAAGATACTGCACTGTACAGCTCTGGACATTCTGTAGACAAGAACCATAGCTTTCTCTGTGACCAGCTACACTTCAGCACGGTTAAAGGGAAGTCAAGGAGAACTTCTTTAAGTCAGGTTGGCTAAAACACAAAGGCTAGGCCATCTCATCAAATCTCAGAGGTAAAGCCAGTGTGACAGGACATTACTCTGCTCGCTTAGTCGTACCACTTCATCCAGCTCATACCAAGACTACAACCCGGACCTCTGCCACCCAAACACACGTGACAGCTCTCTTGAAAAGCTCTTAGGAAGTCGATGAGACGCTAGCAGAAGTGGAAACTTTGGACTGGGGAGTGAGTTTACAAATCCCCATCTGTTGCACCAGGTATTAAAGGACCAGGTATTAACAGTATAAAGGACCAGGTATTAACAGTATAAAGGACCAGGTATTAACAGTATACATAACCAGGTATTAACAGTATACATAACCAGGTATTAACAGTATAAAGGACCAGGTATTAACAGTATAAAGGACCAGGTATTAACAGTATAAAGGACCAGGTATTAACAGTATACATAACCAGGTATTAACAGTATACATAACCAGGTATTAACAGTATACATAACCAGGTATTAACAGTATAAAGGACCAGGTATTAACAGTATAAAGGACCAGGTATTAACAGTATACATAACCAGGTATTAACAGTATAAAGGACCAGGTATTAACAGTATAAAGGACCAGGTATTAACAGTATAAAGGACCAGGTATTAACAGTATACATAACCAGGTATTAACAGTATAAAGGACCAGGTATTAACAGTATAAAGGACCAGGTATTAACAGTATAAAGGACCAGGTATTAACAGTATAAAGGACCAGGTATTAACAGTATAAAGGACCAGGTATTAACAGTATAAAGGACCAGGTATTAACAGTATAAAGGACCAGGTATTAACAGTATAAAGGACCAGGTATTAACAGTATACATAACCAGGTATTAACAGTATAAAGGACCAGGTATTAACAGTATAAAGGACCAGGTATTAACAGTATAAAGGACCAGGTATTAACAGTATAAAGGACCAGGTATTAACAGTATAAAGGACCAGGTATTAACAGTATAAAGGACCAGGTATTAACAGTATAAAGGACCAGGTATTAACAGTATACATAACCAGGTATTAACAGTATAAAGGACCAGGTATTAACAGTATAAAGGACCAGGTATTAACAGTATAAAGGACCAGGTATTAACAGTATAAAGGACCAGGTATTAACAGTATAAAGGACCAGGTATTAACAGTATAAAGGACCAGGTATTAACAGTATAAAGGACCAGGTATTAACAGTATAAAGGACCAGGTATTAACAGTATAAAGGACCAGGTATTAACAGTATAAAGGACCAGGTATTAACAGTATAAAGGACCAGGTATTAACAGTATAAAGACCTGCATCCAAAAGGATTCGTCAAAGGGTTCTCCAGCTGAAGTACCCTTTTTGGTTCTAGATAGCATCTTAGTCGTTCTAGATAGCATATTTGTGGTTCTAGATAGCATATTTGTGGTTCTAGATAGCATATTTGTGGTTCTAGATAGCATATTTGTGGTTCTAGATAGCACATTTTATTCTAAAAGTGTAAAAGAAGAGAAGACGTTCCTGACACATGGTCAACTTGGAAACTATGCAGACACAGCGGCAAATAGCAAATAAAGCAGAATTCTCATTCAATTTCTCTTTCCAAGTTCCTCTTTGTAACATGACGGTCGAGACAGGCTTGTATTTACCAGGGCACCGCTAAGAAAACTATGTTACTACTTTGGAATAAACATCCATTGAGATTATTAAGAACAAATTTTACTGTGGCTATTGAGTTGACTTTTCAATCGTTAATCTCTCTCACAGGCCGGCAACACTACATTGCAGTGGGGAAAGAGCAAAGGCAGTGCACAACTCCCCTGGCCCTTCAGTGAGAGTTAAAGGGAGGCGAAGAGAGGGGGATGGGTGGAGAGGAGGAGAGGAGAGGAGAGGATGGGAGAGGAGATAAGAGGAGGATGAAGAGAGGAGAGGAGAGGAGAGGAGAGGAGATGAGGAGAGGAGAGGAGAGGAGAGGAGAGGAGAGGAGAGGAGAGGAGAGGAGAGGAGAGGAGAGGAGAGGAGAGGAGAGGAGAGGAGAGGAGAGGAGAGGAGAGGAGAGGAAAAGGAGAGGGGAATAAGGAGAGGACAGGAGAGGAGATAAGATGAGAGGAGGATGAAGAGAGGAGAGGACAGGAGAGGAGATAAGAGGAGAGGAAAGGGAGAAGGGAATAAGGAGAGGACAGGAGAGGAGATAGGAGGAGAGAAGATGAGAGGAGGATGAAGAGAGGAGAGGACAGGAGAGGAGATAAGAGGAGAGGAAAGGGAGAAGGGAATAAGGAGAGGACAGGAGAGGAGATAGGAGGAGAGAAGATGAGAGGAAAGGGAGAAGGGAATAAGGAGAGGACAGGAGAGGAGATAAGACGAGAGGAGGATGAAGAGAGGAGAGGACAGGAGAGGAGATAAGAGGAGAGGAAAGGGAGAAGGGAATAAGGAGAGGACAGGAGAGGAGATAGGAGGAGAGAAGATGAGAGGAGGATGAAGAGAGGAGAGGACAGGAGAGGAGATAAGAGGAGAGGAAAGGGAGAAGGGAATAAGGAGAGGACAGTATGATGGTGCGATGCTGAATCACAAACATGATTGAGACAAATAGTGTAACTCTGCAACAAGTTCCAATAAACTCCCATGTCAGAGGAGGGGAGATGGAGCGTCAAGTGGGATCATATTTCAGAGAGCGAGAGAGAGACACAACTACGACAACATAACCAACAAAAACGTGTCAAAACTCCTGCAGCTCTGTCGGACGCTGGTGTATGTACATAGTCAATGGTTGGCTTCGAGGGGACTCCTACGGTAGGTACACCTATAGCTCATCTCTTGGCAGTTGTACTGTAGGCTACTTGATCACTGACCTCAACCCAGAGTCTCTCAGATCGTTCACAGTCAGTCCACGGAAAACCGTATCAGATCACAACAAAATCACAGTCTACTTGAACAGAGAAATACTCAATCATGAGGCATCAAAGACAAAGGAACTGAATACTATGAAGAAATGCTATAGATGGAAGGAAAGTAGTGTGGAAACCTACCAAAAAACAATTAGGCTAAAACAAATTCAAACCCTTCTAGTCAATTTCCTGGACAAAATGTTTCACTGTAATTGTGAAGGTGCAAACGTACCAATAGAAAACCTAAACAGTATATTTGACATCTCAGCTTCCATTCTAAGCATCTCCAGCAGACAACAATGACAAATGGTTTGATGAAGAATGCAAAAATCAAATAAATAAATTGAGAAACCTGTCCAAAAAAAAACAGAGATCCAGAAAACCTGAGCCTATGCCTTCACTATGGTGAATCACTAAAACAATACGGAAAAACACTACGGAAAAACACTACGGAAAAACTCTACGGAAAAACTCTACGGAAAAAGAAGGAACATTACTTCAGACATCAGCTCAATGTAATTGAAAAATCCATATAATCTAACGACTTCTGGGAAAATTGGAAAACTCTAAACAAAACACAACACGAAGAGTTATCTATCCAAAAATGGAGACGGATGGATAAACCACTTCTCCAGTCTTTATGTCTCTGTAACAAAGACCAAAGACCAAACAGCAAAAACATAAAGATGATCAAGTACAAATATTAGAATCAACTATTAAAGACATTGAATGAACTACAGGAGACAAAAGCTTTTTGGAAAACAACAAAGCATGAGAAGACTTTGCCTTTGTTTTCTTTTGTTTGTTTGTCAGTTATGGTGTGCAGGGTGAATATGTGGTCTGTCGTACGGTAATTTGGTAAAAAGCCAATTTGACATTTGCTCAGTACATTGTTTTCACTGAGAAAATCTGCTAGTCTGCTCTTTATAATAGAGGAGAGGATTTTCCCAAGGTTGATGTTGACACAAATCCCACGGTAGTTATTGGGGTCAAATTTGTCTCCACTTTTGTGGATTGGGGTGATCAGTCCTTGGTTCCAAATATTGGGGAAGATGCCAGAGCTGAGGATGATGTTAAAGAGTTTTAGTATAGCCAATTGGAATGTGTTGTCTGTATATTTTATCATTTCATTTAGGATACCATCAACACCACAGGCCTTTTTGGGTTGGAGGGTTTGTATTTGGTCCTGTAGTTCATTCAATGTAATTGAATAAACTACAGGAAGTGGAGAAAAATTTGACCCCAATAACTACCGTGGGATTTGTGTCAACACCAACCTTGGGAAAATCCTCTTCATTATTACAAAGAGCAGACTAGCATATTTCCTCAGTGAAAACAATGTACTGAGCAAATGTCAAATTGGCTTTTTACCAAATTACCGTGAAAACAATGTCCCAGGACAGCAACAATATTAGACCCAACCAAATCATGAGAAAACAAAAAGATAATTACTTGACAGATTGGAAAGAATTAACAAAAAAACTGAGCAAATTAGAATGCTATTTGGCCCTAAACAGAGAGTACACAGTGGCAGAATACCTGACCACTGTGACTGATCAAACATTTAGGAAAGCTTTGACTATGTACAGACTCAGTGAGCATAGCCTTGCTATTGAGAAAGGCCGCCGTAGGCAGACGTGGCTCTCAAGAGAAGACAGGCTATGTGCACACTGCCCACCAAATGAGGTGGAAACTGAGCTGCACTTCCTAACCTCCTGCCAAATGTATAACCATATTAGAGACACATATTTCCCTCAGATTACACAGACACACAAAACATTAGAAAACAAATCCAATGTTGATAAACTCCCATATCTACTGGGTGAAATACCACAGTGTGCCATCACAGCAGCAATATTTGTGACCTGTTGCCACAGGAAAAGGATAACAAGTGAAGAACAAACACCATTGTACATCCTATAACTATTTGCACATCATTACAACAATGTATATAGATATAATATGACATTTGAAATGTATTTATTATTTTTGGAACTTTTGTGAGTGTAATGTTTACTGTGTTATTGTTCATTTAACTGTTGTTTATTATCTATTTCACTTGCTTTGGCAACATTAACATGTTCCCCATGCCAATAAAACCCTTAAATTGAAATCGAGAGAGTGTGTGTGTGTGTGTGTGTGTGTGTGTGTGTGTGTGTGTGTGTGTGTGTGTGTGTGCGTGCGTGCGTGCGTGCGTGCGTGCGTGCGTGCGTGCGTGCGTGCGTGCGTGCGTGCGTGTGTGTGTGGTCTTGTCCTAACAGTGTTGTGGCACTCAAGGCTAACCAACTTGGGTCAGCATTATTCCAAGGCTGTCACTTTTAGAAGATGTGTGCATCCGTGCGTGTGTAGAAGCACACAGAGAGGTGTTCACAGAGTGCAGAGCCTCACTGTCTGCTGGGACTGTGTGTGAAGAGGTCTGTGAAGAACATGATGTTCACTGTGTTTAAAACAATGACTCTCTATCTCTTAATCTTTTTTTTACCTCTCTCTTGCACTCCCCTCTCTCTCTTCTCTTTCTCCTTTTTCTCCCTTATTTTTTAACTCCCCCCGGTTTCCCTACCTCATTACACCTTTCTCCCTTTCCCCTTTCCCCTTTTCTTTCTCTTTTTTCTTTCTCTACGTCTGTCTCAAATGGCACCCTTTCCCCTTTTCTTTCTCTTTTCTCTTTCTCTACGTCTGTCTCAAATGGCACCCTTTCCCCTTTTCTTTCTCTTTTCTCTTTCTCTACGTCTGTCTCAAATGGCACCCTTTCCCCTTTTCTTTCTCTTTTCTCTTTCTCTACGTCTGCCTCAAATGGCACCCTTTCCCCTTTTCTTTCTCTTTTCTCTTTCTCTACGTCTGTCTCAAATGGCACCCTTTTCCCTCTAAACATGTGTGGTTCAAATAGGAACCTTGAAATGTAAAAATGGTTCTTCCAAGAATCTTTTCATTTGGAGAGTTCCTCTGGGGAACCTTTCTTATCATACATGGTTCTTGGAGGAACCTCAAGGTGAAAATATTCCCAAGAAGACCCGTTCAATATGCTTGTGTCCTCTGATTATCAATAGCTCGGGCACAACTACTTCCACACACATTAACATTAAATTCCTCTGAGGAAACGTTCTACATGGAACCCAGAAGGGGTCTACCGGAAACCAAAAGGGTTCTAACTGGAACCAAATAGGGTTCTTCAAAGGGTTTACCTATGGGGACAGCCAAAGAACCCTTTGTGGTTCTAGATAGCATATTTTTGTTAAGAGTGTTGTCCGTGTTCTCCTGCAATCTTGTTTCCCTCTTGCAATATTAGCAAAGTTTTTGAAGAGAGAAGAATGTCAAGGAAAGTTTTGCTAGCTAGCTGGCTAATGTTAGCCTCTGGCTAATCCTCCATGAACATGGTAAGTTTTCATTTTCACCTGATGAAGCTAGCTAATGTTTTTGCATTTTTTTTAATGACAGTAGCTAAATGTCTGAGTTCTCTCTCTTTCTCTACTTCACAGGAGAGGCATTTGAATCTAAACCATTTTTTACTAACGATTTTTATTTTTTATTTTTTTTAGCAGAAATGCCTTCTGGAACAATTGAAATTTCATGTGCCTTAAAACTTGTAAACATCTGTAAATATAAAATAAAATAGTTAATTTAAGAGCCGAAGATGCTTTAGCCACAAATAAAGTAGATACAAATATATACATAAATGAGACGGTTTATCGATAAGACCAGTGGGGAAAAAGTTGTGATTGACGCCATGCTGATTCTCTCTTTGAAAATGAATCAGATGAAAAACCCCGATTTAGATAAAAACATTTTCATTGAACCAGACAAGTGTAGTCTTCTAATAACAATGATGAGGAATAAACGGCAATTAACAGTGTTGTTGTCACGGAAAGAAATTGACAGAGTATTTAAATCAGTGCAATGCTCGGAGGAAGCAGTGTATGATGGGAGTCGAAAAGAGAACGCAGACGGCTGTTGTATATAACACCTTCAAACTAAGGGCAACCATGGCATCCATGACAGAGATGGAGAAGCGTTCATCCATTTAAAAGTCTAGCTAGTTACATTTTCAGATATTATTTATTTCAAATTTTGAGGGCTGCAGTAGATATTTCAGATGGGGGGGGGTGAGGCCTAAGAGGGTTTTATAAATAAGCATCAACCAGTGGGTCTTGCGATGGGTATACAGAGATGACCAGTTTACAGAGGAGTATAGAGCGCAGTGATGTGTCCTATAAGGAGCATTGGTGGCAAATCTGATGGCCGAATGGTAAAGAACATCTAGCCGCTCGAGAGCACCCTTACCTGCCGAGCTATAAATTACGTCTCCATAATCTAGCATGGGTAGGATGGTCATCTGAATCAGGGTTAGTTTGGCAGCTACGGTGAAAGAAGAGCGATTACGATAGAGGAAACCAAGTCTATATTTAACCTTAGCCTGCAGCTTTGATATGTGCTGAGAGAAGGACATTGTACCATCTAGCCATACCTCCAAGTACTTGTAAGCTCTAAACACTCAGAGGTAGTAATCACACCGGTGGGGAGAGGGGCATTCTTCTTACCAAACAACATGACCTTTGTTTTGGAGGTGTTCAGAACAAGGTTAAGGGCTGAAAAAGCTTGTTGGACACTAAGAAAGTTTTTTTTGTAGATCGAAACCCGGGGAGGGGCCAGCTGAGTATAAGACTGTATCATCTGCATATACACGTAAATGGACGAGAGAGCTTCCAACTGCCTGAGCTATGTTGTTGATGTAAATTGAGAAGAGCATGGGGCCTAGGATTGAGCCTTGGGGTACTCCGTTGGTGACAGGCAGTGGCTGAGACAGCAGATGTTCTGACTTTATACACTGCACTCTTTGAGAGATGTAGTCAGCAAACCAGGCCAAAGACCCCTCAGTGACACCAATACTCCTTAGCCGGCCCACAATAATGGAATGGTCTACCGTATCAAAAGCTTTGGCCAAGTCAATAAAAATAGCAGCACAACATTGCTTAGAATTAAGGGCAATGGTGACATCATTAAGGACCTTTAAGGTTGCAGTGACACATCCATGACCTGAGCAGAAACCAGATTGCATACTAGAGAGAATACTATAGACATCAAGAAAGCCAGTCAGTTGATTATTGACAAGTTTTTCCAACACTTTTGATAAACAGGGCAAAATAGAAATTGACCTATAACAGTTAGGATTAGCTTGATCTCCCACCTTTATATAAAGGATGCACTGTGGCTGCCTTACAGGCAATGGAAACCCCACCAGCGAGGAGAGATAGGTTAACTGACTTGCCTAGTTAACCATGTCTCAGTAATGACCAACACATCTGGATTGGAGCTCTGAACCCACACTTTCAATTGATCAATTGTAGGTAATAAGCTTCTCGTGCTAACGTGCAGAAAACCCAGGCTTTTACGAGAGCAGAAATCAGTGAAGCAGATATCAGAGCACAAATCAGAATTGGGGCTAGCAACAGTAAATTGGCCATGGTGTACATGCACATTTCCAGATATCATCAGCAGTAATACAATCAGGGCACGGCAGAGGAGAGGAGAGCTTTGCAGTGTTGATATATAAAATTTGAATGTGCATTAGATGGCAACAATTCTGCAGCATATTCTACAGCAATTTAATCAGGTAACATGAATACAAAGCCGGCGAGAGGTGGAGAGGAGAGGATGGGAGGCCAAGAGTCTGTGTAACCAATAGATAGTTAGAGTCCCGAGTGTGGGAACAAACAGTCTCTCCCACGGCTGGGTAAACAAGCAAGTTCGTAGTCAAACAAACCATGTGGGAGTCATGAGGCAAATAGCATAAAGCACAAGAGAAAAATATAACAGTCCAGAGTCCCTCGCCTCAACAGTGCATGTGTGCTGGAGGCGAGCGTAAGCTCCGGAGAGAGGGGGGAGTGTGGCGGGGGTACCTGTACCAGACAGGGGGAGACAGGCCAGGGCAGACGGTGAACAGATCGCCAGGTGTAATCCAAGCAGCAGTGCACCAAGCAATGGGAGTAGGTGTCACACCCACTTGGGAGAAGCTTTTTTTCGGGAGGAAGATTCCCTGTGAATCCCAGCTAGCTAGCTAACGTAGCTAGCAAGTCTCTGTCCGTCTTCTCCACTTGGAAAAGGAGGTCGTTAGCTAGTTATATCTTTTCAGTGTCGGCAAATGGTCCTTTACGATGTCAAAACAAAGTTGTTCTGTGGCTGTTGTATAATGGGGATTCTGAGGAGGATATCTTATCTGCACAGATGGAGGGTTATGGGTTGGGATTATGGGTCTAAACAAAAGATTCCACTATGCAAATAAACATTTCACTGTACCGTTTACACCTACTGTATCCTCTGCATGTGACAAATACACTTTTATTTATTTGATATAGTGTGTGTTTACCAGAGACGGTAATGTGAAGAACAATATGACCTGCACCAAAGTCAGATTAGGATATAGGCCAAGGATCAGATAAAGTCTATTTTTACTGCTACTTTCACCACTTCTAGTCTTCAGAACTTTGGTTGATTACTACCCTACCTTACTCACTCTGTTTAGCACATGGCCTCACATGTGAATTCTTAATGAGATGGGTGGGGCTAAGGCTTAAGAGGGTGTAAACGATGCTGAATGGGTGGAGACAAAGAAGAGATCCCCAGTAGATGTAGCAAAAACATTCAAGGGCCATTTTCTCAAAAGTGACGTTACAAGTTGATCAACTTTCAAAGCAAAATTACTTTCCCATTGTTCCTCAACTGCAGTGTATGATATACTATTTTTTAGCACTGAGTCAATACTTTTAATTAAAGAAAGAAATGTAATGTAATAATGTAAAAAAACACAATTTTAAATGTTGCCACATAAGACGTAATCAAGGTGGTGGGTCACAGATACTAGGGATTATTTAGAGCGTCTCGACCGGTTGCATCACAGCCTGGTATGGGAATTTCTCCGACTGCAAGGCCCACCAGACGGTGGTGAAGATGGCTCAGTACATCACTGAGACCGTACTCCCACCCATCCAGGACATCTACTCAAAACGGTACCTGAGGGAAGACCGCAACATCATCAAAGACCCCCACACATCCCAGCCACGAACTGTTCACTCCCTTACCGTTGGGCAGACTATATCGGAGCATGAGGTCTGATACCAACAGGCTCAGAGACTGTTTCTATCTACAAGCCATCACACTGTATTCATATTCATCCGTATTATGAATACAATCTATTCCTAATCTAATATCTATTATTAATACAGGCACAAATTAATATGAAATATTAATGAAAAATTATTTTACTCTATTTCTGAGACTCCCTTTTGTCCTGATCAAGAGCGGCTGCCCTAGCTTGCCCTAGCTAACCCTTTATCCTGATCAAGAGAGGACACCCTGGCTTACCCTAGCTAATGTAGATATCCCTAGCTAACCCTTTGGCCGGATCAAGAGAGGCTGCCCTAGCTGACCTTTGCTAACGCTAGAAATCCCTAGCTAACCCTTTGGCCTGATCTAGAGAAGACACCCTAGCTGAACCTTAGCTAATGCTAGATACCCCTAGCTAACCCTTTGGCCGGATCAAGAGAGGCTGCCCTAGCTGACCTTAGCTAACGCTAGATATCCCTAGCTAACCCTTTGGCCTGATCTAGAGAAGACACCCTAGCTGACCTTAGCTAACCCTAGATATCCCTAGCTAACCCTTTGGCCGGATCAAGAGAGGCTGCCCTAGCTGACCTTAGCTAACGCTAGATATCCCTAGCTAACCCTTTGGCCTGATCTAGAGAAGACACCCTAGCTGACCTTAGCTAATGCTAGATACCCCTAGCTAACCCTTTGGCCGGATCAAGAGAGGCTGCCCTAGCTGACCTTAGCTAACGCTAGATATCCCTAGCTAACCCTTTGGCCTGATCTAGAGAAGACACCCTAGCTGACCTTAGCTAACCCTAGATATCCCTAGCTAACCCTTTGGCCGGATCAAGAGAGGCTGCCCTAGCTGACCTTAGCTAACGCTAGATATCCCTAGCTAACCCTTTGGCCTGATCTAGAGAGGCTGCCCTAGCTGATCTTAGCTAACCCTAGCTAAGCATAGTTTACCATAGCTTTTCAAATCAAAGTGTTTTTGTCATATACACTTTGTCGTATTGTAAGCTCTTCTCTCAAACCATGCTACAGCTATAGAAATAGGCAATACAACATAAGTAGAAATAACACAATAGGAACATTATGACAATAAAAAGTATTACTATCCATCTAACCCTATATAACCTCATATTCATGAATCTGCAACCCAGAGGAGATATGTTCTCTCCCGTAATCTCTACAGGATTATGATCCTGACCCCAGTCATTCATACTAGTGAAAAAAATCAATTTTAATGATATCAACATCCATTTTCATTATATCAATATCAATTTTCATTGATAGTGTTCGTAGCTGGTCTAGACGACGCAGAACTGTTGCACAATTCATTCCCGTCATCAGTTGATGTGATCAATCAAGAAATCATGTTCAAGTGAGATCTCAGAATGAATTAAATACCTCCCTACGAAGAAAATACAAGCTATAACCCATCGTCACTGTGGCCCAAATGACACCCTATTCCCTATTCCCTCTTCCCTATGGGCCCTGGTCAAAAGCATTGCATTGCCTAGGGTACCATTTGATACACAGCCATCTGTATTTATAGGATACATTAGCATTAGGATACCTCCTGCCTAAAGTGTGTTCATACATTCTTCCCAAAATAAGACGCCTCTATAATCTTTGTCACCCAAATCTAAATTCTTCCGAAAATAAGACGCCTCTATAATCTCTGTCACCAAATCTTTCCATGATTCTTATTAAGTGCCGGATCTCTTTTAATAAACTGAGCATTACTGCCACTACGCTAACTACATTACCGCATTAATACATAACCTACTATAATCTTTCTGTGATGTTTATGATGAAGTGACGAGGTCTTTAATGGGGCAATCTGCGGGTTTCTAAATCCATTTTTGGACATTATGATATGTACCCGTTGATTATTGAAAAAAATTATTCATAACTCCCTCATGAGCTTAGTTCAACTGTCGTACCCCATCTGAACCCAAAATATAAATTATTAATGCCAATATGTGTAAATAAAGTAAATGTAAATAAACATTATATAGCACTAAAACATGGTTAAAACTATAATTTTAATATCATGGATTTTGAGAATGATTACTTTTCTCCAGCCCCGTCCCTTTTTACCAAAACAGTGGCGAGCAGGCCGCATTGTTATTATTTCAGACCCAGTCACCAGGCATGTGTACAGATAGATCTCTAGGGTTGCTGGAACACCAGCCCTTTATTATTTCAGACCCAGTCACCAGGCATGTGTACAGATAGATCTCTAGGGTTGCTGGAGTACCAGCCCTTTTGCCTTGCTATGAAAAAAGGGCCCTTTAAACCTGAAAAACCGGACACCTTGGACAAACTGTTTCACAATACTTGATGTATATATTACTATGTCTACTTATTCTATGCTTGGACAGAATTTTTTTTTCCCTCTGAGATTAATAAAGTTGATTGAATTGATGATGTTTAAATGTGGCTGATAGGTAGGGGGGGGGGGTGATCAAAGTGAAAAACACATACCAGCACCTCCAAACTTATCTACAGTGGTTCTTATGAGCTTATGCTGCGACCGTTTGTGGTAGATGGTGGCATTCTGTCATTCCACCACACTGTCACAAGGGGGAGTTAGAACCCTGATCTATCGGTAGTCTAAACTGTGGCAATT
Organism: Salvelinus namaycush; assembly: GCF_016432855.1. NCBI lineage: Eukaryota > Metazoa > Chordata > Actinopteri > Salmoniformes > Salmonidae > Salvelinus > Salvelinus namaycush. The sequence continues at coordinate 3,223,431 of NC_052313.1, read as the reverse complement.
AATGGAGGCGTTTTCAGTCTGAGAGTCTCTCTTCTCTGGCACTAGAGTCAAAACGCTGGAGTTCTTTATCAGAATGCTTACTGGAACACCCAAAGTCCTACACTTGTTATAAAAGGACTTGAAGCCATAGCCTAGTCGCGTGTGGTCAAATATTTCAGCACCGTTTCGCGCTGCTTTGAGACAAGCATGGGGACTAGTCTTGATAAATCAATGAGGTTTTCATTTTCACTGAATCTCTGTTTGGGTATTGGTTAGACTACAATTAGGGTGTGGAAACGGCCATGTTGTACAGCGCCATATTTTCCTGAGGGTTTCGTTTAAAACATTTATTGGAATAGAAACACCATAATATGAATCTAATTAATTAAGCTAAATTTCTTAAAATCAATCCCATATACTGTGTTCTTACAAAAAAAATTTTTTAATTCTCTAGTAGAGACAATTTTAAAAAGAGACAAATGCTGCTCAAAGATGCCCTCTGGTGGTCAAACTAGCACTAACTAGCATTAATGGCGACAATGGCAGACACTTAAACAACGTGCCATAGAATTCTGCGGCAGCTCGCAAGGTGTGCTGCGGTATGACGCAACTTTTAAAGGAAGAACCGATGTACTACCAGTGGTATTCATTTCAAACTCACCGCTCGACGCCGGTGGGTAGCTCGTGCAACAGCAAACTGCCACACTGGCGATAGCAAAAGGGTGGGGAGAGGACTTCTTTCAAGATTCATGAGTTCATGAGAAATTATCTAGTTTGATAGGCAATTTGTTGCTTTTAAAGTTGCAAGAGAGAAATTAGATTTTCTTTTTTTTTTATTAAACGCCAGCAATTAAAGGAGTGTGTTCTCCTGACTGTAGTTAGGTAGGGAACATCCAACAGGTAGGTGTGTCTGTAAGGGCGGGCTGCCCCACACAGGGCCGTAACAACCCACACCGCCACCACCATTCATTTATCAAATACCCACGTCACCAACACCATTCATTTAGTAGGTACCCACGTCACCACCACCATTCATTTAGCAAATACCCAAGTCACCAACACCATTCATTTAGTAGGCACCCACGTCACCACCATCATTAATTTAGTAGGTACCCACGTCACCACCACCATTCATTTAGTAGGTACCCACGTCACCACCACCATTCATTTAGTAGGTACCCACGTCACCACCACTATTCATTTAGTAGGTGCCCACGTCACCACCATCATTCATTTAGTAGGTACCCACGTCACCACCACAATTCATTTAGTAGGTACCCACGTCACCACAACCATTCATTTAGTAGGTACCCACGTCACCACCACTATTCATTTAGTAGGTACCCACGTCACCAACACCATTCATTTAGCAGGTACCCACGTCACCACCACCATTCATTTAGTAGGTACCCACGTCACCAACACCATTCATTTAGTAGGTACCCACGTCACCACCACCATTCATTTAGTAGGTACCCACGTCACCACCACCATTCATTTAGCAGGTACCCAAGTCACCAACACCATTAATTTAGTAGGTACCCACGTCACCACCACCATTCATTTAGTAGGTACCCACGTCACCACCACCATTCATTTAGCAGGTAGGCAGGTCATCTCGTCTCCCCATCTGATTATGAATGCAGTGCGGTCTACCTAACCCTGACTATCTAGTGTAGTGTACTGCAGGAGGTAGGGTCTTACCTAACCCTGACTATCTAGTGTAGCGTACTGCAGGAGGTAGGGTCTTGCCTAACCCTGACTATGTAGTGTAGTACTGCAGGAGGTAGGGTCTTACCTAACCCTGACTATCTAGTGTAGGGTACTGCAGGAGGTAGGGTCTTACCTAACCCTGACTATGTAGTTTAGTACTACAGGAGGTAGGGTCTTACCTAACCCTGACTATCTAGTGTAGGGTACTGCAGGAGGTTGGGTCTTACCTAACCCTGACTATCTAGTGTAGTACTGCAGGAGGTAGGGTCTTACCTAACCCTGACGATCTAGTGTAGTGTACTGCAGGAGGTTGGGTCTTACCTAACCCTGACTATCTAGTGTAGTGTCCTGCAGGAGGTAGGGTCTAACCTAACCCTGACTATCTAGTGTAGTACTGCAGGAGGTAGGTTCTTACCTAACCCTGACTATCTAGTGTAGTGTACTGCAGGAGGTAGGGTCTTACCTAACCCTGACTATCTAGTGTAGTATACTGCAGGAGGTAGGGTCTTACCTAACCCTGACTATGTAGTGTAGTACTGCAGGAGGTAGGGTCTTACCTAACCCTGACTATGTAGTGTAGTACTGCAGGATGTAGGGTCTTACCTAACCCTGACTATGTAGTGTAGTACTGCAGGAGGTAGGGTCTTACCTAACCCTGACTATGTAGTGTAGTGTACTGCAGGAGGTAGGGATGCTGGGATATAGGTAAAGATATGGCAGTCAGTAAGACTCCTAATGCTGGGATATAGGTAAATATATGTAAGTCAATAAGTCTCCTTAGGTCAGATCTATAGGCCAAGATTTGCAACTTGTAGAATTGTATGTTAAAGGTGATGGGAAGAACATTTAATTCAATAGGATGTATTGGAAAAATCAATAGACAGCGGTGTGTGAATACCTAGGTAAGCTGAAGTGGATATAGGAAAATACAGAGGAGATTCAACTTTGTATAAAAACAGATAGGTGACATAGGATAATAGTAGGCTACTGTACATACAAACACAATCCAAAAACACATTCAAAACACATCCAAAACCCATTGAAAACACATCCAATACCCATTCAAAACACATCCAAAACCCATTGAAAACACATCCAAAACCCATTGAAAACACATCCAATACCCATTCAAAACACATCCAAAACCCATTCAAAACACATCCAAAACCCATTCAAAACACATCCAATACCCATTCAAATTACAATCCCAAACCTATCCAAAACCCATTCGAAACACAATTACTGAAGCGTATTGGAAGCCTGTTGACGCCTCTTTTCAGCACAATAAGTGAAAGATAAGTAGATAAATCTATTTGTCCAACAAGCTGAAAGGGTTCTCAGGAAATGCTGATGCCTATCGATCCAGCGCTGTAAGGACGGACCACAACTCATGCAGAGATGAAAGCCAGGTAATGAAAACAGGGGAGCACCTGGTGTGTGTGTGTGTGTGTGTGTGTGTGTGTGTGTGTGTGTGTGTGTGTGTGTGTGTGTGTGTGTGTGTGTGTGAGTGAGAGTTCAGATAAAGTGGAACACTCTTAGGATGTTCTTTGCCTCCCCATAGGAGAACCCTTTGAATAGCCATTGTTGGTTCCAGGTAGAACCCTTTTGGTTCCAAGTAGAACCATTTTGGTTCCAGGTAGAACCCTTTTGGTTCCAGGTAGAACCCTTTTGGTTCCAAGTAGAACCGTTTTGGGTTACATGTAGAACCCTTTTGGTTCCAAGTAGAACCCTTTTGGTTCCAAGCAGAACCCTTTTGGTTCCAGGTAGAACCGTTTTGGTTCCAAGTAGAACCATTTCCCCAGATGTTTCTACATGGAACCCAAAATGATTCTATCTGAAAACAAAAAGACTTCTCCTAAGGGGACAGCTGAAGAACCCTTTTTTCTGAGAGTGTAGCATTAAAGTGGTATTGAACTTGGAATGCAATGATATTCTTATATGACGACTCCGGTTGCAAAATGTGTGTAACTTTCCCATAATTCCCGGGTTTTCCAGGAAATCATGGGTGGAGGACTCCCAATTGGAGGCTTACCTCCTTGGTTTTTCCTTCCTGATACCAGGAATTTTCCAAATGTGACTTCTTGAAAACTGGGATGTGCAAAAGGATGGTCGTTTTAAAGCTTTGTCAGGCTCCACAAATCATTACTGAAATGCCATCACTCTGACGAACTACAAATTACACCCCCAGAGCACTCCTTAAGTATCAGAGTTGGAACTAATATCTGTAATTTACAGTGTCAGCAACAAGGTGCTAACTCACGTTGGTTCATATTGAACACCAGCAGTAAATCAGGTGCTGGGTGGATATGTGATACGGCCTGACGATACTTACGGCACATTTTGTACACATAACTCAGTTCCAAAATATACATATACTGTATATATACATACATACATAAATATATATATATGAAGAGCAGAATACAAGCCAGCAGGAGCTAGCATCTCCTCTCATGTCTCCCCTAACAGATAAACGAGCATCTCCTCTCCTTTCTAATAGATAAACTAGCATCTACTCTCCTTTCTAACAGATAAACGAGCATCTCCTCTCCTTTCTAACAGATAAACTAGCATCTCCTCTCCTTTCTAACAGATAAACGAGCATCTCCTCTCCTTTCTAACAGATAAACGAGCATCTCCTCTCCTTTCTCTACTAACAAATAAAGGCATCTCCTCTCCTTTCTAACAGATAAACTAGCATCTCCTCTCCTTTCTAACAGATAAACGAGCATCTCCTCTCCTTTCTAACAGATAAACGAGCATCTCCTCTCCTTTCTCTACTAACAAATAAAGGCATCTCCTCTCCTTCCTCTCCTAATGGGTTCTTTGTTGCTTGATGTTATGTAATAGCATCAAGCAATTTTGCAAAAGGTGCAGAATTCATAGGTTATACATACTGACCACTGGAGACAGTGTTTTTCATTATGCATAGATTATGAAACCTGATAACTGGAAACAATACTGTGAATTGGATATTGTTCATTATGAATAGGTTATACATACTGTCTACTGGTAACAATGTTGTGAATTGGATATTGTTCGTTATGAATAGGTTATACATACTGTCTACTGGTAACAATGCTGTGAATTGGATATTGTTCATTATGAATAGGTTATACATACTGTCTACTGGTAACAATGCTGTGAATTGGATATTGTTCATTATGAATAGGATATACATACTGTCTACTGGTAACAATGTTGTGAATTGGATATTGTTCATTATGAATAGGATATACATACTGTCTACTGGTAACAATGTTGTGAATTGGATATTGTTCATTATGAATTGGTTATACATACTGTCTACTGGTAACAATGCTGTGAATTGGATATTGTTCATTATGAATAGGATATACATACTGTCTACTGGTAACAATGCTGTGAATTGGATATTGTTCGTTATGAATAGGTTATACATACTGTCTACTGGTAACAATGCTGTGAATTGGATATTGTTCATTATTGCGCGACCCATCACATTTAACTATGGCATGGTATGTGGGAATATGGTTGAATACAAACAGTGTAGTTATTCCTTCCGTAAGGCAATCAAACAGGCAAAACGTCAGTACAGAGACAAAGTGGAGTCGCAATTCAACAGCTCAGACCCGAGACGTATTTGGCAGGGTCTACAGACAATCACGGATTACAAAGGGAAACCCAGCCCCGTCACGGACACCGACGTCTTGCTCTTGGACAAGATAACACAGTGCCACCGACGCGGCCCGCTACCAAGGACTGTGGGCTCTCGTTCTCCGTGGCCGACATGAGTAAGACATATAAACGTGTTAATAACCCTCACAAGGCTGCCGGTCCAGACGGCATCACTAGCTGCGTCCTCAGAGCATGCGCTGCCTGGAGTGTTTACGGACATCTTCAATCTCTCCCTATCCCGGTCTCTTGTCCCCACTTGCTTCAAGATGTCCTCCATTGTTCCTGTACCCAAGAAAGCAAAGGTATCTGAATTAAATTACAATTGCCCCGTATTACTCACTTCTGTCATCATGAAGTGTTTTGAAAGGTTAGTCAAGGATCATATCACCTCCACCTTACCCGACACCCTAGACCCACTACAATTTGCATACCGCCCCAATAGATCCACAGACGATGCAATCGCCATCGCACTACACACTGCCCTAACCCATCTGGACAAGAGGAATACCTATGTCAGAATGCTGTTCATTGACTATAGCTCAGCATTCAACACCATAGAACCCTCCAAGCTCATGATCAAGCTGGAGGCCCTGGGTCTGAACTCCGCTCTGTGTAACTGGGTCCTGGACTTCCTAACGGGTCGCCCCCAGGTGGTAGGAAACAACACCTCCACTTTGCTGATCCTCAACACCGGGGCCCCACAAGGGTGCGTGCTCAGCCCCCTCCTGTACTCCCTGTTCACCCATGACTGCGTGGCCACGCACGCCTCCAACTCAATCATTTTTACAAGCATTTTGCTACACCCACAATAACATCTGCTAAATATGTGTATGTGACCAAAAACATTTGATTTGATTATGCATAGGTTATAAATTGGACGTTGTTCATTATAAATTCATGCTAAACATATTCTGTTAATGTTATCGTTTACAACCATAGCCATCATTATGACTAATGGACACTATAGAAGGCTTGTAAATTCATGATGCATTTTGTATTTGGCAGTTTGTTTGGCAATGACATCAGTAACAGGTGTTGGCAAGACAACACAAACAGATCTGGGACCATCAGGCAAGGCAAGGGAGACCCCCATAGCCTTACCTGGGGCGGTAAGGTAGCCTAGTGGTTAAAGCGTTGGGCCAGTAACCGAAAGGTTATTGGATCGAATCCCTGAGCTGACGAGGTAAAAATCTGTCGTTCTGCCCCTGAACAAGGCACTGTTCCCTGGTAGGCTGTCAATGTAAATAAGAATGTGTTCTTAACTTACTTGCCTAGTTAAATCAATAAAAAAAAACCTGTCTCAAGCCATTTAGTTGTTTCATCCTCCTCCAACCCCTTCCCTTCTCTCAGTTCAGTCTACCATTAGCTAGGGCATCCTTGATGGAGACTGGTCATTTATGGTGAATCTTTTGATCTCACTCCCTCTTCTAGGCTGCTAAACTGCTTCCTAATGCAGGATGGAGGGATGGAGGGAGGGGAGGACAGAAAGAAGGGATCATATTTCATGTCTGGGAGAATGGATCACATCCTCTACTCCTCCTGCAGGGAGGGTGAGGGACCAGGCTAGGCAGTGTGACTACAGGGAGGGAGAGGGGCCAGGCTAGGCAGTGTGACTACAGGGAGGGAGAGGGACCAGGCTAGGCAGTGTGACTACAGGGAGGGTGAGGGGCCAGGCTAGGCAGTGTGACTACAGGGAGGGAGAGGGGCCAGGCTAGGCAGTGTGACTACAGGGAGGGAGAGGGGCCAGGCTAGGCAGTGTGACTACAGGGAGGGTGAGGGGCCAGGCTAGGCAGTGTGACTACAGGGTGGGAGAGGGACCAGGCTAGGCAGTGTGACTACAGGGAAGGAAAGGGGCCAGGCTAGGCAGTGTGACTACAGGGAGGGAGAGGGGCCAGGCTAGGCAGTGTGACTACAGGGAGAGAGGGCCCAGGCTAGGCAGTGTGACTACAGGGAGGGAGAGGGTCCAGGCTAGGCAATGTGACTACAGGGAGGGAGAGGGGCCAGGCTAGGCAGTGTGACTACAGGGAGGGAGAGGGGCCAGGCTAGGCAGTGTGACTACAGGGAGGGAGAGGGGCCAGGCTAGGCAGTGTGACTACAGGGAGGGAGAGGGGCCAGGCTAGGCAGTGTGACTACAGGGAGGGAGAGGGGCCAGGCTAGGCAGTGTGACTACAGGGAGGGAGAGGGGCCAGGCTAGGCAGTGTGACTACAGGGAGGGAGAGGGTCCAGGCTAGGCAGTGTGACTACAGGGAGAGAGGGGCCAGGCTAGGCAGTGCGACTACAGGGAGGGAGAGGGGCCAGGCTAGGCAGTGTGACTACAGGGAGGGTGAGGGAAAAGGCTAGGCAGTGTGATTACAGGGAGAGAGGGGCCAGGCTAGGCAGTGTGACTACAGGGAGGGAGAGGGGCCAGGCTAGGCAGTGTGACTACAGGGAGGGAGAGGGCCCAGGCTAGGCAGTGTGACTACAGGGAGGGAGAGGGGCCAGGCTAGGCAGTGTGACTACAGGGAGAGAGGGGCCAGGCTAGGCAGTGTGACTACAGGGAGGGAGAGGATCCAGGCTAGGCAGTGTGACTACAGGGAGGGAGAGGGTCCAGGCTAGGCAGTGTGACTACAGGGAGGGAGAGGGACCAGGCTAGGCAGTGTGACAGTCTTGAATACATTACAGCTTCCATACCCTGTACTTAATTTATAACACATGGGGTTGGGAAAGGAAGAAGCTAAATATTATAGTGTTATTGCGTATACTGTTTCAGGCTTAAAGACCATGGATTTTAAACAGCACAAACTGTCAACAATACGTACTTCCCTCCTAGTGGTTAGAGCGTTTGACTTGTAACCCGAAAGGTTGCTGGATCGAATCCCCGAGCTGACAAGGTAAACATCTGTCATTCTGCCCGTGAACAAGGCAGCTAACCCACTGTTCCCCAGTAGACCGTCATACTGGCTTAATACCTTCCACTAGTCTGTCCTAGACCTCAGTGACTCAGTGTGATTTGCTGGCTAGTAGTTCCTTAATTATTTCGGCACCCTCAGGCTACACCCCCTCCCTTTACGAGGTCGAGTGTCCCTTCCCTCAGTAATAGCATTCAGACCCAGAGAAGTCATTATTTTTATTTTTTTTACATGAATCAGGTACAACGAGCCTGTCAACTAGGATAACTCTGGCGTTACCCAGACCCTGTCGGAGACTCTGAGAGGCTAATTTAATATGTTGTATGATCTCTACTGTGAAATAAATCAGTGATTGACTCTCCTCTTCTATAGAGATCCACCTGACCCTGGACCAATGCTGCTGATTTATCACTTTATGCCAGGGTGCGTGTGTGTATGTGTGTGGGCTAGCTTGTATGCTGGTATGTGTACGCGTGCGTGTGTTGGTATGCGCGCTTGTGTGAGTGTGTGAGTGTGTGAGTGAGTGAGTGAGTGAGTGAGTGAGTGAGTGAGTGAGTGAGTGAGTGAGTGAGTGAGTGAGTGAGTGAGTGAATGAGTGAATGAGTGAGTGAGTGAGTGAGTGAGTGAGTGAGTGAGTGAGTGAGTGAGTGAGTGAGTGAGTGAGTGAGTGAGTGAGTGAGTGTGAGAGTGAGTGTGAGAGTGAGTGTGAGAGTGAGTGTGAGAGTGAGTGTGAGAGTGAGAGTGAGAGAGAGAGAGAGAGAGAGAGAGAGAGAGAGAGAGAGAGAGAGAGAGAGAGAGAGACAGGGGCAAGCCTTCCCTGCTACTATTTCAGTAGGAAATCCCAATATCACATTACATGACATTCTGCTAAATGGGTAATGAGGTTCGTCTGGACCTAAATCACATTACATGACTTTCTGCTGAGTGGGAAAGGAGAGATTCGTCTGGACCTCAATCACATTACATGACATTCTGCTGAGTGGGTAAGGAGAGATTCGTCTGGACTTATATCACATTACATGACATTGTGCTGAGTGGGTAATGAGGTTTGTCTGGACCAAAAATCACATTACATGACATTGTGCTGAGTGGGAAAAGAGAGATTCGTCTGGACCTCAATCACATTACATGACATTCTGCTGAGTGGGAAAGGAGAGATTCGTCTGGACCTCAATCACATTACATGACATTCTGCTGAGTGGGTAATGAGGTTTGTCTGGACCTAAATCACATTACATGACATTGTGCTGAGTGGGAAAGGAGAGATTCGTCTGGACCTCAATCACATTACATGACATTCTGCTGAGTGGGTAATGAGGTTTGTCTGGACCAAAAATCACATTACATGACATTGTGCTGAGTGGGAAAAGAGAGATTCGTCTGGACCTCAATCACATTACATGACATTCTGCTGAGTGGGAAAGGAGAGATTCGTCTGGACCTCAATCACATTACATGACATTCTGCTGAGTGGGTAATGAGGTTTGTCTGGACCAAAAATCACATTACATGACATTGTGCTGAGTGGGTAAGGAGAGATTCGTCTGGACCTCAATCACATTACATGACATTGTGCTGAGTGGGAAAGGAGAGATTCGTCTGGACCTCAATCACATTACATGACATTGTGCTGAGTGGGTAAGGAGAGATTCGTCTGGACCTAAATCACATTACATGACATTGTGCTGAGTGGGAAAGGAGAGATCCGTCTGGACTTATATCACATAACATTGTGCTGAGTGGGTAATGAGAGATCCGTCTGGACCTATATCACATGACATTGTGCTGAGTGGGTAATGAGAGATCCGTCTGGACCTATATCACATAACATTGTGCTGAGTGGGTAATGAGAGATCCGTCTGGACCTATATCACATGACATTGTGCTGAGTGGGTAATGAGAGATCCGTCTGGACCTATATCACATAACATTGTGCTGAGTGGGTAATGAGAGATCCGTCTGGACCTATATCACATAACTTTGTGCTGAGTGGGTAATGAGAGATCCGTTTGGACCTAAATCACATGACATTGTGCTGAGTGGGTAATGAGAGATCCGTCTGGACCTATATCACATGACATTGTGCTGAGTGGGTAATGAGAGATCCGTCTGGACCTATATCACATGACATGACATTGTGCTGAGTGGGTAATGAGAGATCCGTCTGGACCTATATCACATGACATTGTGCTGAGTGGGTAAGGAGAGATTCGTCTGGACCTATATCACATTACATGACATTGTGCTGAGTGGGTAATGAGAGATCCGTCTGGACCTATATCACATGACATGACATTGTGCTGAGTGGGTAATGAGAGATCCGTCTGGACCTATATCACATGACATTGTGCTGAGTGGGTAAGGAGAGATTCGTCTGGACCTATATCACATGACATTGTGCTGAGTGGGTAATGAGAGATCCGTCTGGACCTATATCACATGACATTGTGCTGAGTGGGTAATGAGAGATCCGTCTGGACCTATATCACATGACATTGTGCTGAGTGGGTAAGGAGAGATCCGTCTGGACCTATATCACATGACATTGTGCTGAGTGGGTAATGAGAGATCCGTCTGGACCTATATCACATAACATTGTGCTGAGTGGGTAATGAGAGATCCGTCTGGACCTATATCACATAACATTGTGCTGAGTGGGTAATGAGGTTCGTCTGGAACTATAT